>NC_052638.1:0-7500 GCF_016161935.1 Mauremys reevesii | reverse complement strand
AGAAGAAGAAGAAGAAGAAAGAAGAAGAAGAAGAAGAAGAGTTAAAGAAAGAAGAAAGTGCTTGAAAGAAGTTGTTAAAGCAGGTTGTGCTGTGCTAGGCCAGGCTAGAAGAAAAGAAGTTGTGCTGTGTGCCAGAAGCAGAAGTTGAAGAAGAAGAAGAAGAAGAAGAAGAAGAAGTTGTGTTGAAGAAGAAGAAGTTAAAGAAGCAAAGAAAGAAGAAGAAGAAGTAGAAGTAGGTTGAAGAAGAAGAAAGAAGAAGAAGAAGTTAAAGGTAAGAAGAAGAAGAAGAAGAAGAAGAGGTTAGGTTAAGAAGCAAAGAAGAAGAAGAAGAAGCGTTAAAGTAAGAAGGAAGAAGAAAGAAGAAGAAGAAGAAGAAGAAGAAGAAGAAGAAGAAGAAGAAGAGGCTAGGCCAAGTTGTGAAGTGCTAAGAAGTGCCAAGCTGTGCTGAAAAGAAGTTAAAGAAGAGGTTAAAGAAGAAAGTGTGCTAGGTTGTAAGCAAAGAAGAAGAAGGTTAGGTTGTGCTGTAAGAAGTTGTGTTAAGCTAGGAAGTTAGGTTAGAAGAAGAAGAAGAAGTAAAGTAAAGAAGAAGTTGAAGAAGAGGTTGTGTTAAGAAGAAGAAGTTAAGAAAGCAAAGTTAAAGGAAGAAGAAGAAGAAGAAGTAAAGTTAAAGAAGCAAGTTAAGAAGAAGAAGTAAAGAAGAAAGAAGAAGAAGAAGAAAGTTATAAAGAAGAAGAAGAAGAAGAAGAAGAAGCTAGGCTAGAAGAAGAAGAAGCTGGCTAGGCTGTAAGCAAAGAAGTTGTGGTTAAAGCAAAGTAAAGAAGAAGTTAAAGAAGAAGGTGCTGAAAGAAGAAGTAAAGAGTTAGAAGAAGTAAAGGAAGCTAAAGAAGCAAGCTGCTAGGCCAGGTTTGTGTTAAAGAAGAAGAAGTTGTGCTTGTGTTGTGCTAAAGAAGTAGTGTTGTGCTAGTTTAGAAGTGTTAGGCTAGTGTAGGCGAAGCTTGTGAAGAAGAAGTTAAAGAAGAAGAAGAAGAAGAAGTTAGGGTTAGAAGAAGAAGAAGTTAAAGAAGTTAAAGAAGAAGAAGAAGAAGAAGAAGAAGAAAAGAAGAGGCTAGGCAAAGAAGAAGAAGAAGAAGAAGCTGAAGAAGAAGCCAAAGAAGAAGTTGTGCTGTGCTAAGAAGAAAGCCAGTTGTGCTGAAGAAGAAGAAGAAGAAGAAGTTGAAGAATAGGCCAGTTGTGCCAGTTGTGTTTGTGCCGTGCTGAAGAAGAAGTTGTGGTTGTGTTGTGTTGTGGTTGTAAAGAAGCATGCTGAAGAAGTTAAAGCTAGGTTAGGTTAGGTTGTGCTGTGTGAAAGAAGTTAGAGGCTAGGTTAAAGAAGAAGAAGAAGAAGAAGAAGAAGTTGAAGTTGTGTTGTGAAGAAGTTAGAAGAAGAAGAAGAAGAAGAAGAAGAAGAAGAAGTGCAGAAGAAGTAAAGTTAAAGGTTAGGTTAGGTTAGGTTAGGCAAGAAGAAGAAGAAGTTAAGTGAGGTGAGGCAGAAGCAGGTTAAAGTTAAGAAGAAGAAGAAGTGAAGAAGAGGTGAGGTGAGAAGAAGAATGTGCTAAAGAAGAAGCAGTTTAGTAAGAAGAAGAAGAAGAAGTTAAAGAAGTGCTAGGCTGTGCCAGGTTGTGTTAAAGCCAGGTTAAAGAAGAAGAAAAGTTGAAGAAGAAGAAGAAGAAGTGGTTAGGTTAAAGAAGAAGAAGAAGAAGAAGAAAGAAGAAGAAGAAGAAGAAGCAGAAGAAGTTAAAGAAGAAGAAGTTAAAGAAGAAGAAGCAAAGAAGAAAGAAGAGTTAAAGCTAGTAAAGAAGAAGAAGAAAGAAGAAAGAAGAAGAAGAAGAAGAAGAAAGAAGTAAAGAAGAAGAAGATAGGTTAAAGAAGGAAGAAGTAAGAAGAAGAAGAAAGAAGAAGAGGTTAGGTTGTGCCAGCAGTTGTGCTAGGTTATGCTAGGCGCTAAAGAAGAAGAAGAAGAAGAAGAAGCAAAGAAGCAAGAAGAAGAAGAAGAAGAAGAAGAAGAAGAAGAAGAAGAAGAAGTTGAAGAAGAAGAAGAAGAAGAAGAAGCAAAGTTAAAGAAGAAGAAGAAGAAGCAAAGAAGAAGAAGAAGAAGAAGAAGAAGAAAGAAAGAAGTTGAAAGAAAGAAGAAGAAGAAGAAGAAGCCAGTTGTGTTAAAGAAGAAGAAGTTAGGCTGAAGAAGAAGAAGCCAGTTGTGTTGTGCTAGGCTAGAAGAAGAAGAAGAAGAAGAAGAAAGAAGAAGTTAAGGCTAAGTAGGTTGGAAGAAGTTAAGCGCTGTGCTAGGTTAGGCTAGGCTAGGGGTTAGGGGTTAGAAGAAGTTAGGCGAAGAAGAATAGGTTAGGTTAGCGAAGTTAGGTTGTGCTAAAGAAGAAGAAGAAGAAGAAGCTGAAGAAGAAGAAGAAAGAAGAAGAAGCAAGAAGAAGAAGCAAAGCTGCCAGGCCAGAAGTTAAAGAAGAAGAAGAAGAAGAAGAAGAAGCCAGGCCAGCCAGTAAGAGGAAGAAGTTGTGCTGAAAGAAGAAGAAGAAGAAGAAGAAGTTGTGCTGTGCCAAACAAAGAAGAAAGAAGAAGAAGAAGAAGTAGTAAAGAAGAAGAAGAAGCTAGTTGTGCTAAAGTTGCGTTGAAGAAGAAGCAAAGAAGAAGAAGAAGAAGAAGAAGTAAAGAAGTTGTGTTGTGCTAAAGAAGAAGAAAGAAGTTATAGTTAGGTTGCTAGGAAGAAGAAGAAGAAGAAGAAGAAGAAGAAGAAGAAAGAAGAAGAAGAAGAAGAAGAAGAAGGCCAGGTTAGGCAAAGGAAGAAGAATAGGCCAAGAGCTGAAGAAGAAGAAGCTAAGCAAAGGAAAAGTGGTGCCAAAGAAGAAGCGAAGAAGAAAGAAGAAGCTGTGCTGTGAAAGGCTGTGTTAGTGCTACAGTTGTGCTTGTGCCAGAAGAAGAAGAAGAAGAAGAAGTTAAGAAGAAGAAGAAGAAGAAGAAGAAGCTAAGGAAGTTAAAGAAGAAGAAGAAGAAGTGAAAGAAGAAGAGCTAAGGGCCAGGTTAGAAGAAGAAGAAGGTTAGTTAAAGAAGTAAAGAAGAAGAAGAAGTTAAAGAAGAAGAAGAAGTGAGAAGAAGTTAAAGAAGAAGAGGGCTAGAAAGAAGAAGAAGAAGAGAAGAAGGTTAGTTAGAAGAAGCTAAAGAAGCCAGGCTAGGCTGTGCTGTGCTGTGAAGAAGAAGTTAAAGAAGAGCCAGCAAAGCAGCTAAAGAAGTTGAAGAAGAAAGAAGTGCTAAAGAAGTGCTGTGGTTGTGCTAGGTTAGTTGTGTTGTGCTGTGTTGTGCTAGGCTGAAGAAGAAGAAGAAGTTAAGTTGTTAGAAGAAGAAGAAGAAGAAGAAGAAGTTAAAGTGAAGAAGTTAGAAGTTAGGTTAAAGAAGAAGAAGAAGAAGTAAAGAAGAAGAAGAAGAAGAAGAAGAAGAAGAAGAAAAGCAAATAAAGCTGTAAGAAGAAAGAAGAAAGAAGAAGTTAAAGAAGAAGAAGAAGCAAAGTTGAAGCCAAAGAAGCAGGTTAAAGAAGAAGAAGCAGGTTGAAGTTAAAGAAGAAGAAGTGCTAGGCTAAAGAAGAAGAAGAAGAAGCAGGTTAGTTAAGAAAGAAGCAGTTTGTGCTAGGCTAGGCAAAGAAGAAGCAAAGAAAAGAAGAAGTTGAAAGGAAGCAAGAAGAAGAAGCTGAAGTTAGGCCAAAGAAGAAGTTAAGCTAGAAGTTGAAGAAGAAGAAGAAGAAGAAGAAGAAGAAGAAGAAGAAGAAGAAGAAGAAGAAAAGAAGAAGAAGCAAAGAAGAAGTTGAAGAAGAAGAAGAAGTGTTAAAGTAAAGAAAGCCAAATGAAGAAAGAAGAAGCTAAAGAAGAAGAAGTTAAGCTAGAAGTGCTGAAGAAGAAAGTTAGAAGAAGAAGAAGAAGAAGTTGAAAGAAGAAGAAGCTAGGCTAGGTTGTGTGCTAGTTAGGAAGAAGAAAAGAAGAAGTTGTGCAAAGAAGAAGAAGAAGAAGAGTGAAGAAGTTAGTTAAAGGTTAGAAGAAGAAGAAAGAAGAAGAAGAAGAAGAAGAAGCAAAGAAGAAGAAGAAGCAGTGTGTGCTAAAGTAGGTTGTGTCAGTTGTGCTGTGCCAGGTTGTGCTAGGCTGAAGAAAAGAAGAAATAAAGAAAGGAAGCAAGAAGTTACAGCCAAGCAAAGGAAGGCCAGCCAGGTTGTGTTGTGCTAGGCCAGGTTAAAGGTTAGCCAGCCAAGTTGTGTTGTGAAGAAGAAGAAGAAGTTGTGGTTGAAGAAGAAAGGTAAGAAGAAGAAGAAGAAGAAGTTGTGTTAAGTTAAAGAAGGTGTTTAAATAAAGGAAGAAGCTAAGAAGAAGAAGAAGAAGAAGAAGAAGGTTAGAAGTTAAGTTAAGTTAGGTTAAAGTTAAAGAAGAAGGTTAGGGGTTAGGTTAAGAAGAAATAGGGTTACGAAAGAAGAAGAAAGGAAGAAGTAAGAGCTAGAAGCAGGTTGTGAAGAAGAAGAAGAAGAAGAAGAACAAACAGTTGAAGAAAGCAAAGAAAGTGAACAAAGAAGTTAAAGTGAATAAAGAAGAAGAAGAAGAGTTGTGCTAGGTTAAGTTAAAGGTTAGGGCGAGTTAGAAGAAGAAGAAGAAGAAGAAGTAGAAGAAGAAGAAGAAGAAGAAGAAGAAGAAGTTAAAGTGGTTAGGTGCAAAGAAAGAAGCTAAGTTAAAGGTAAAGAAGAAGAAGTGCTAAGAAGAAGCAAGTTAAAGTAAAGAAGGCAAGTGAAAGAAGCTAAAGAAGAAGAAGAAGAAGAAGAAGAAGAAGTTAAGAAGGCTAGGCCAGGTTGTGCCAGTTGTGCTTAGCATGAAGTTAGGCCAGGCTGAAGAAGAAGAAGGAAGAAGAAGAAGAAATAGGCTAGGAAGAAATAAAGGTGTTAGGCATAGGCGAAGAAGAAGAAAAGAAGAAAGAAGAAGTGCGAAGAAGTAAGAAGAAGCTAAAGAAGAAGTAGCCAAATGAAAGAGAGGTTAGGTTGAAGAAGAAGAAGTTAGCGAAAGAAGGTTAGAATATAAGAAGAAGTTAGGTTAAAGAAGAAGAAGAAGAAGAAGAAGAAGAAGAGAGGCTTAGGCTAAAGAAGAAAGAAGAAAGAAACAAATGAAAGAAAGAAATAAATGAAGAAGAAAGCAAAGAAAGGTTGTGCTGTGCTAGGTTGAAGCAGTGTTGTGCTGTAGGCTAGTGCTGTGGTTAAAGCAGTTGTGTTAAGAAGAAGTTGTGCTAGAAGCCAGGTTAGGAAGTGCTAAGTTAAAGTTAAGAAGAAGTTAGGTTAGGTTAAGAAGTTAGGTTAGGTTAAAGAAGAAGAAGGTGAAGAAGAAGAAGAAGAAGCTTAGGTTGAAGAAGAAGAAGTAAGAAGAAGAAGAAGAAGAAGAAGAAGAAGAAGAAAGAAGAAGAAGAAGAAAGCCAGAAGTTAAGAAGAAGAAGAAGAAGAAGAAGAAGAATAGGCTAAAGCTAGGCCAGGTTAAGCCAGGTTAAAGAAGAAAGGCTAAGTTAGGTTAATTGAAAGAAGCTGTAAAGCGAAGCTAGCGAAAGCTAGTTGTGTTTAAAGAAAGAAGAAATGGTGCTAGTGCTGTGAAGAAGAAGAAGAGTTGAGTTAGAAGAAGTGAAAGAAGAAGAAGAAAGAAGAAGAAGCTTAGTGCTTAAAGAAGAAGAAGTTGTGTTGTGTTGTGTTGTGCTAAAGAAGAAGTTAAAGAAGAAGAAGAAAGGAAAGGAAGGTAAGTAAAGAAGAAGAAGAAAGTAAAGAAGAAGAAGCAGAAGAAGAATAAAGAAGAAGAAGAAGCAAAAGAAGAAGAAGAAGTAAGAAGCAAGAACTTAAGAAGAAGAAGCAAAGAAGAAGAAGAAGAATAGGAAACAAATAAAGAAGGAAAGAAGAAGGAAGAAGAAAAAGAAGAAGAAGAAGAAACAAAGCAAAGAAGAAAAGAAGAAGAAGAAGTTAGAAGAAGTAAGCAAAGAAGAAGAAGAAGTTAAAGAAGAAGAAGAAGTTAAAGAAGAAGTGAAGTAGGCTAGAAGAAGAAGAAGAAGAAGAAGAAGTTAAGAAGAAGAAGAAGAAGAAGAAGAAAGAAGCAAGGGCAAGAAGAAGAAGAAGAAGAAGTTGTGCCAAAGAAAAGAAGCAAGAAGAAGTGTGCTAAAGAAGTTATAAGAAGAAGAAGTTAAAGAAGTTAGGCTAAGAAGAAGAAGTAAAGAAGTGCTAGGCATAAGTTAAGAAGCAAGAAGCAGCGTGTTGTGCTACAAAGAAGAAAGAAGAAGTGTTAAAGAAGCGAGGCGAAAGAAGAAGAAGAAGAAGAAGAAGAAGAAGAAGAAGAAGAAGAAAGTTAAAGTTAAAGTGCTGAAAGAAGAAAGAAGAAGTGTTAAAGAAGAAGAAGTTAAAGAAGAAGAAGAAGAGTTAGAAGAAGAAGAAGTTAAAGAAGAAGAAGTTTAAGCTAAAGAAGTTAGGCATAGGTTAGGTTAAGTTAGGTTAAAGAAGAAGAAGAAAGAAAGAAGAAAGAAGAAAAGAAGAAGAAGAAGAGTTGTGCCAGTTGTGCAAGAAGAAGCCAGGCTGAAGAAGAAGAAGAAGTTAAAGAAGCAAATGTGCTAGGGCGAAGAAGAAGAAAATAGGCTTGAAGAAGAAGAAGAAGAAGTAAAAAGAAGAAAAGAAGAAGTTGTGCTGTGTTGTGTTGTGTTGTGTGCCAGGCCAGCGTGCTTGTGCTAAAGAAGAAGAAGAAGAAGCCAAGAAGGGCGTTGTGCCAGAAGAAGAAGCAAAGTTAAAGAAGTTAAAGAAGAAAAGAAAGAGTTGTGCTAGGCTAGGCAAGAAGAAGAAGAAAAGAAGAAGAAGAAGAAGAAGAAGAAAGTAAAGAAGAAGAAGAAAGAACAGCTGAAGAGGGTTAGGAAGAAAGAAGAAGAAGAAGAAGCTAAAGAAGAATGTACAGAAAGAAAGAAGAAAGAAAGGTGCTGAAATTGAAGTAGTTTAAGGCAGGAAAAGCAAAGAAGCAAATAGCCAGGCGAAGTAGTTAAAGAAGAAATAAAGCTAGAAGAACAAGAAGAAGAAGTTAGCAAAGAAAGAAACAGAAGAAGTAGCAGTTGTGGCAGCTGAAGCAGCTAAAGAAGTAAAGCAGCTAGCTGTGCCAGGCGAAAGAAAGCAGTTGTGCTAGCCAGGCTAAAGCAGGTTGAAGAAGAAGCAAAGCAGCCGAAGCAAAGAAAGAAGTTAAAGCAAAGAAAAGCGAAAGAAGAAGAAGAAGAAGTGTTTAAAGAAGAAGAAAGTTAGAAGAAGAGTTTAAAGCAGTTGTAAGAAGAAGTTAGGCAGTTAAAGAAGAGCTTAAAGAAGAAGAAGAAGAAGAAAAGGAAGAAGTAAAGAAGAAAGCTGAAAGAAGAAGAAGAAGAAGAAGTAAAGAAGAAGAAAGAAGAAGAAGAAGAAAACAAAGAAAGAAGAAGAAGAAAATGAAAAGAAGAAGA